>NW_026912264.1:0-1000 GCF_963662255.1 Cinclus cinclus | reverse complement strand
AAAAAAAAACCCCAAAAATCTCAGATTTCAACCCAAAATCCCCCTGGAAAAAAAAACCCCAAAAATCTCAATTTTCAACCCAAAATCCCCCTGGAAAAAAACCCCAAAAATCTCAATTTTCAACCCAAAATCCCATTGGAAAAAAACCCCCAAAAATCTCAGATTTCACCCCAAAATCCCCTGGAAAAAACCCCAAAAATTTCAATTTTCAACCCAAAATCCCCTGGAAAAAAAACCCCAAAAATCTCAATTTTCAACCCAAAATCCCCCCGGAAAAAAACCCCAAAAATTTCAATTTTCAACCCAAAATCCCCCTGGAAAAAAAACCCGAAAAATCTCAATTTTCAACCCAAAATCCCCCTGGAAAAAAACCCCAAAAATTTCAATTTTCAACCCAAAATCCCCCTGGAAAAAAAACCCGAAAAATCTCAATTTTCAACCCAAAATTCCACTGGAAAAAAACCCCAAAAATTTCAATTTTCAACCCAAAATCCCCCTGGAAAAAAAACCCCAAAAATTTCAATTTTCAACCCAAAATCCCCCTGGAAAAAAAACCCGAAAAATCTCAATTTCTAACCCAAAATTCCACTGGAAAAAAACCCCAAAAATTTCAATTTTCAACCCAAAATCCCCCTGGAAAAAAACCCCAAAAATTTCAATTTTCAACCCAAAATTCCCAAATTTCCCCCAACTCCTCCCAAAGCCACACCCGGCCCCTCCCCCACGCGCCTGAGGGGCTCCAAAAATCCCTCCCAGTTCATCCCAGTAAGCCCAAACTCCAAACCAGTTCCTCCCGATGCTCTCCAATCCCATCATTATGCCCTCCCAGTTTATCCCAGTCCCTCCCAGTTTGTCCCAGTTCCTCCCAACCATCCAGTTAATCCCAGTGTATCCCAATCCATCCCAGCTCATCCCACTCCATCCCAATCCTTCCCAGTTTGTCCCAGTCCCTCCCAATCCCCTCCCAGTCCCCCTCCCAGTCCCCCCCAATCCCTCCCAG
>NW_026912263.1:210000-213000 GCF_963662255.1 Cinclus cinclus | reverse complement strand
AACCCTAACCCTAACCCTAACCCTAACCCTAACCCTAACCCTAACCCTAACCCTAACCCTAACCCTAACCCTAACCCTAACCCTAACCCTAACCCTAACCCTAACCCTAACCCTAACCCTAACCCTAACCCTAACCCTAACCCTAACCCTAACCCTAACCCTAACCCTAACCCTAACCCTAACCCTAACCCTAACCCTAACCCTAACCCTAACCCTAACCCTAACCCTAACCCTAACCCTAACCCTAACCCTAACCCTAACCCTAACCCTAACCCTAACCCTAACCCTAACCCTAACCCTAACCCTAACCCTAACCCTAACCCTAACCCTAACCCTAACCCTAACCCTAACCCTAACCCTAACCCTAACCCTAACCCTAACCCTAACCCTAACCCTAACCCTAACCCTAACCCTAACCCTAACCCTAACCCTAACCCTAACCCTAACCCTAACCCTAACCCTAACCCTAACCCTAACCCTAACCCTAACCCTAACCCTAACCCTAACCCTAACCCTAACCCTAACCCTAACCCTAACCCTAACCCTAACCCTAACCCTAACCCTAACCCTAACCCTAACCCTAACCCTAACCCTAACCCTAACCCTAACCCTAACCCTAACCCTAACCCTAACCCTAACCCTAACCCTAACCCTAACCCTAACCCTAACCCTAACCCTAACCCTAACCCTAACCCTAACCCTAACCCTAACCCTAACCCTAACCCTAACCCTAACCCTAACCCTAACCCTAACCCTAACCCTAACCCTAACCCTAACCCTAACCCTAACCCTAACCCTAACCCTAACCCTAACCCTAACCCTAACCCTAACCCTAACCCTAACCCTAACCCTAACCCTAACCCTAACCCTAACCCTAACCCTAACCCTAACCCTAACCCTAACCCTAACCCTAACCCTAACCCTAACCCTAACCCTAACCCTAACCCTAACCCTAACCCTAACCCTAACCCTAACCCTAACCCTAACCCTAACCCTAACCCTAACCCTAACCCTAACCCTAACCCTAACCCTAACCCTAACCCTAACCCTAACCCTAACCCTAACCCTAACCCTAACCCTAACCCTAACCCTAACCCTAACCCTAACCCTAACCCTAACCCTAACCCTAACCCTAACCCTAACCCTAACCCTAACCCTAACCCTAACCCTAACCCTAACCCTAACCCTAACCCTAACCCTAACCCTAACCCTAACCCTAACCCTAACCCTAACCCTAACCCTAACCCTAACCCTAACCCTAACCCTAACCCTAACCCTAACCCTAACCCTAACCCTAACCCTAACCCTAACCCTAACCCTAACCCTAACCCTAACCCTAACCCTAACCCTAACCCTAACCCTAACCCTAACCCTAACCCTAACCCTAACCCTAACCCTAACCCTAACCCTAACCCTAACCCTAACCCTAACCCTAACCCTAACCCTAACCCTAACCCTAACCCTAACCCTAACCCTAACCCTAACCCTAACCCTAACCCTAACCCTAACCCTAACCCTAACCCTAACCCTAACCCTAACCCTAACCCTAACCCTAACCCTAACCCTAACCCTAACCCTAACCCTAACCCTAACCCTAACCCTAACCCTAACCCTAACCCTAACCCTAACCCTAACCCTAACCCTAACCCTAACCCTAACCCTAACCCTAACCCTAACCCTAACCCTAACCCTAACCCTAACCCTAACCCTAACCCTAACCCTAACCCTAACCCTAACCCTAACCCTAACCCTAACCCTAACCCTAACCCTAACCCTAACCCTAACCCTAACCCTAACCCTAACCCTAACCCTAACCCTAACCCTAACCCTAACCCTAACCCTAACCCTAACCCTAACCCTAACCCTAACCCTAACCCTAACCCTAACCCTAACCCTAACCCTAACCCTAACCCTAACCCTAACCCTAACCCTAACCCTAACCCTAACCCTAACCCTAACCCTAACCCTAACCCTAACCCTAACCCTAACCCTAACCCTAACCCTAACCCTAACCCTAACCCTAACCCTAACCCTAACCCTAACCCTAACCCTAACCCTAACCCTAACCCTAACCCTAACCCTAACCCTAACCCTAACCCTAACCCTAACCCTAACCCTAACCCTAACCCTAACCCTAACCCTAACCCTAACCCTAACCCTAACCCTAACCCTAACCCTAACCCTAACCCTAACCCTAACCCTAACCCTAACCCTAACCCTAACCCTAACCCTAACCCTAACCCTAACCCTAACCCTAACCCTAACCCTAACCCTAACCCTAACCCTAACCCTAACCCTAACCCTAACCCTAACCCTAACCCTAACCCTAACCCTAACCCTAACCCTAACCCTAACCCTAACCCTAACCCTAACCCTAACCCTAACCCTAACCCTAACCCTAACCCTAACCCTAACCCTAACCCTAACCCTAACCCTAACCCTAACCCTAACCCTAACCCTAACCCTAACCCTAACCCTAACCCTAACCCTAACCCTAACCCTAACCCTAACCCTAACCCTAACCCTAACCCTAACCCTAACCCTAACCCTAACCCTAACCCTAACCCTAACCCTAACCCTAACCCTAACCCTAACCCTAACCCTAACCCTAACCCTAACCCTAACCCTAACCCTAACCCTAACCCTAACCCTAACCCTAACCCTAACCCTAACCCTAACCCTAACCCTAACCCTAACCCTAACCCTAACCCTAACCCTAACCCTAACCCTAACCCTAACCCTAACCCTAACCCTAACCCTAACCCTAACCCTAACCCTAACCCTAACCCTAACCCTAACCCTAACCCTAACCCTAACCCTAACCCTAACCCTAACCCTAACCCTAACCCTAACCCTAACCCTAACCCTAACCCTAACCCTAACCCTAACCCTAACCCTAACCCTAACCCTAACCCTAACCCTAACCCTAACCCTAACCCTAACCCTAACCCTAACCCTAACCCTAACCCTAACCCTAACCCTAACCCTAACCCTAACCCT